>NC_088603.1:136445648-136480648 GCF_036013475.1 Columba livia
ATGTCTGCTGCCCCCCTTATCTATTTCTTTGCAAGTAAACTGTCAGCCCTAGGGTCGGCCTATACTTCCTTTATCCCTTCTTCTGAAAACACACACATACAAAACCTCCGCATGCAGATTTTTCTGGAAAGGCACTTTTTCCCACACAGAATAATGCTGCAGTCAACCAGCACCTGCCCAGATGCAGGAATCCCTTCCTTGTGCAGATCAAATTGCAACATTGAAGTGTGTGCTCTAATTATGCTGGATTTATTATGAGGATATCAAACTTTCTATTCAAATATCTATTATTTCTGAGGAACCTTCAGTTTACTTCCCTTTTTTCATGCACAGACCGAACCATGTCCACTGTACGATATTTCAGTATCTTACTACAAGATCTGTATTGGTGTCAGAAAACAGTAATTTAATTTTAACAGTACCGGTTCAACTTTGTTATTAAAAACAGTCAACAATTAACTATCAGCCTGTACAGGACACGAAAAGTGATACGTAAGTGTGAGATTTTAACGAAATGACAAAGTCCTAGGCTGGCTCCCTCCATGATTGTTGTGTCCTACATTGTCTGGTATGTGATTTTGTCCATTGGACATATTATTTCTAATTTAACAGGTTGTTACAGCTTTAGTGTAATTGTGGGAATAAAAAGCACATAAAATACAAGAAGTTCAAAATAAATTCTACAGCTCACATTTATGCAACAACTTATTGCATTTAAAAATTACTACAGTTGAAATTACATAAATAAGCATACACGTCCTGGGGAGCTTACACTGTGATAGTGGCTGGATTTGACACACAGAACTCCCTGTCCTATGCAGTCCTCATTGCTGTGGCCATTCCTTGCTCTTTCTCATGTGTGAGCAGTGAAAAACAGCAGCAAACACTAGGTTCAAGCACTGCAAGTTTTGACAGCAGATGTTTTCTGTTCACATTGCTCCAGAGCCCAAATTCTACAAAAGAAAAGCAAGGCTTGAGATGCCAGCTAATGGCCTGGGCTGTGCTTCGTGTACCCCTGCTCATGTCTTTCCAGTTGATTCAGATATCATGGACAGAGCTTAAGCTCACTATTGGACTAAAAGGTGGTCAAGGTATCTTCCATCCTGGGAAGCTCTAGCAGGTACTAGCAAAACAGAGGACCCTGGCTGAACTGTGTAGGCAGCATCTCAGATAACAGGGGACTAAAATGTCATGCTGATGACAAGGTGTCAATCATCATATGAGTGTATGAGCAGACCATGGACTCCTTTACACCTAAGTTAAGACTCTCCACCTCCTAGCACTGGTAAGGCTCAGCCTGGAGTCCAGGTTGGGACAATGCACTTCAAATATAGCAAAATAAATCAGACAAATAAGACTTTGAAAGAACCTAGAGAAAGGCAGCCAGAATAATCCAAGGTCAGACAAATGCAAGCTATAAGAAGAGACTGAACAAAATGAGACTACGGAGAAACAGTAGCCTGAGAGGAGACAGCAGCAGCCTAACATCTTGGAAACCACTGCAGTGGAACCATGTCTACATGGATGAACAGAGGAAGTAACAGGATCAAACATTCAAGAAAAACTGGAAAGAGATATCTTTTTAAGGACAGGCACAAATTGCCTGGAGGCACTGGAGAACCTCCGTCATTAAAAAAAAAGGTAAAGCAGGTATCTCACAGGAATGATACAGCTAGAGTTGATCATACATCAGGAAAGGTAGCAGCAGATCTCTCAAAGGCTTTCCTGGTCTATCTTCTCTGTCCTTCGATAGTGAGTTACTACACTGCACTTCCAGCTCATACTTTATAGCATTCCAGATGTAGCTGAAACTACGGGGAGGACTGGATTACAGTTTAACTCCGCATTGATTTTGCTGTGAAACACTGAGGTTATACAAAAGGCCAGATTCTCAGACTACATAATTCAATTTAACTTCACTACCTTGAAAATGGATTAATTCAATGAAATTGGGCTAAATTACACCAGATGGGAATCTCACTCCGAATCTATGCCACCGATCATATTTCATCCTCCTCTTTCAACTGACAAGGAACATCAGTCTTAGGTCAGAGCCTTATCTTAGGTCAGACTCTTAATTCTCATGCACTTAAGCTTCCATCTTCAAAAAACAGAACTCAGAAACTTCTGTTTGCCATCAGGAAAATTCTTAAAAACAAATGGTCCTCATTTCTGTGGTCTCCAGTACCAGGACGCATACTTGTCGATAATTTTGCCCATCCTATCACTTTCATCTTTGAAATATTTAACCACAACTGAGTATTTGCTTTCCTCTGACACCTCCAGCTGAGACTCAGTGTAGAGTTGGCTTCAAGAAGAAAAAAAACTCAAATGGACTGTAACATGTCAAAGAGATGACAGACTCTGGAATGCTGTAATACAGTGTCAAATACTGCTCTGTCATCTTCAACAAATTCTGGATTTCCCCAGTTTACTGAGAAAGGAAGCATGGCTGGGTAAGAAGAACCCACAATTTTCCCAGTTCTGCAATTCCCACAGCATTCAAAACCCTATCACTGCTAACCACAAGAAAAAGAACATCTAGAAATCACTGAAACCACGGTGGCGTAAATGAGGACTGCATAAGCCACTGGACACCAGTGCAAAAACAAAGTTGTTTGTGCAAATTCTATCCAAAACCCATTAGAAAGGGAAACACATCAGTACTTAGGAAATTCTCATGCTGTGTCAAAATGCAGCACTCCGTACAAAGATATTCAAACCTTTAGATGGAGTGCTGCATTGTATGGCTATAAACTCTTCAGAAGGGACAAGCAAGGAAAGAAAAAAGGTGGGCCAGCCCTCTATGTTATTGTGTTTTGACTGTCTAGAGCTTGATGATGGTGAAGATAGGGTTGAGCATTTATGGGTAGGAATTGGGGGGAATTACAGGCCTGTCAGTCTGACCTTGGTGCCAGGGAAGCAGATGGGTGCAGATGATCTTGAGTGCCAATACAAGGCACATAGAGGACAACCAGGTGATCAGGCCCAGTCAGCATGAAAGGCTTGACCAACCTGATCTCCTTCTATGACACACTTAGTGGATGAGGGAAAGGCTGTGGATGTTGTCTACCTAGACTTTAGTAAAGCCTTTGACACTGTTTCGCACAGCATTCTCCTGGAGAAAATGGCTGCTCAAGACTTGGATGAGTGTATTTTTCACTGGGTAAAAAGCAGCTGGATGGCCAGGCCCAAATTGTTGTGGTGAATCGTGTCAAGTCCACATGGCAGCCAGTCATGAGTGGTGTTCCCCTGACCTCAGTATTGGGGCCAGTTCTGTTTAATACATTTATCAATGATCTGGACAAGAGGATTGAGTGCACTCTCAGTAAGTTTGCAAATGACACCAAGTTGGGCAGTAGTGTTGAATTGCTCAAAGGCAGCAACACCAGAGGGATCTGGACTGGCTGGATCAATGGGCTGAGGCCAATTGTACGAGGTTCAACAAGGCCAAGTGCCAGGTCCGGCACTTTGGTCACAACAATCTCAGGCAGTGCTACAGGCTCGAGGAAAAGTGGCTGGAAAGCTGCCCAGCAGAAAAGGACCTGGGGGTGTTGGTAAACAGTCAGCTGAATACAAGTCAACAGTGTGCCCCGGTGACCAAAAAGGCCAACAGCATCCTGGTTTGTATCAGGAATAGTGTGGAAGAATAGGGAAGTGATTGTCGTGCAAGTCAGCATGAGAGAAGCTAAATCGTGAAAACAGAAGGGTGGAGAAGCATACAGAAGAGACGTGCAAGCTGGCTAGCCAGGCTTAGCTTAGCAGTTTGGGGCAGTGCCAATGTTCGCAACACATCTGGACTGCTCCTGCATAGAACACATGGCTCTGGCGCCTCTGTACCACCCAGCACTGCAGGGGATGGTGTGCTACTTTCAAGAGATGCCCAGCCAAAAAAAATTAAATGTTAGCTGACATATGTATTAAATTTAATATCAACCTAAAAACTAGGCTTGCATGAATCACAGCATCTGATGATCAGAGTCAGGTTTGCTGGCACAGTCCTGGTCTCAATGGATTGGTCAGCAGAGATTGAAGCCATCTGTCTTGAAAATGTCAGGTAAGTGTGATACTCACATACAACATAAACTGCTGCAATATAAACAAGCCCTAACATTACACATCTCTTAAAAGCAGTGTTGGACCAGTTACATACTTGTTTTATCTGAGCAGATGTCAGCATCTGCTTTAAGTAGACAGAACCAAAACATTTGTGTTCCTTCCTCATCCCCAGCCCCTGCCCTACTCAAAAGTGAGGAAGAACTCAAGAGTGTCAGATTTTTCAGTGGCGTTTTATACCAGAGCAGAAAGACAGATGTTTTGATGGTTCCCCTCCCCACCCCCCTTACAATCTGGGCAGCCAGTCTCTTCGCTACACTGTTCACCCTTACTATTAAAATTGATTTGCACAACAGTACATTGCAGCCAAACAAGTACAGCAGTCTCAAAGAGTAGGCTGCTCACACATGTTTCTGTACTTTGCCAAGACAACTACTGATGAATGGGTCACCTTTTGTCAAGCAAGGGTAGGAGCTTGTAAATAACTAATTTGTGGTTCAGGAACAGCCACACTGACAGGTAAGCCTTCTCCTGTCCTTTTGCAATCCAACAGCAGTGTGCTCTGTTTGCTGGTCTTCAACCAATCTCTCATTAAAATAACAGAAAATAATGAAATTACAAGGGTT
This sequence comes from Columba livia, assembly GCF_036013475.1. Taxonomy (NCBI): domain Eukaryota; kingdom Metazoa; phylum Chordata; class Aves; order Columbiformes; family Columbidae; genus Columba; species Columba livia. Next base: position 136,450,331 of record NC_088603.1, read on the forward strand.
TAAGATGAAAAATTATGGAAATTTTTAGAAAGTAGATGCACAGACACTGAAGCAGTGGCACTGTGAATCAAATCATACTGAACAATTCAAACACAAGCAAAGAACAATAGTTCAACAAAGGACCAGGTCAGGGTCAGAAATTAAAACTATACCATGTAATGTGGTGATTCTTAAAGTACTGCAGACCACTTCTTAAAACTCAGGATGCCTCCAAATACCACATCTCCTCTCCTAGCCCCCTCACTGTCCTAAGTCCCCTTTATTTTGCTCCAGTCAGTTCAACACATCCAACGTCATTGTTTTCTCACAGACATTCTTGCAGGCATCGATGCTACTTTTTCTTTGTTAAAATCAAAACAAAGCACAAAAAAACTTCAACGGAAAAGAAACAAAAACAACAAACAGAAACCAACCAACCAAACAAGAACAATAACGAACAAACAATCTACTTTTTGTGAGACCTCTGAAAGGTCCTGGATGAGAAGACAACACATTATTTCAAAATTATAATAATTTCAAAAATATTTGAGTCTTATTTCTAGTCATCACTTTGAGCTCTAGAGAGGACTGCAATAGAAACCATGCCCCAAAGTCCTCACACCAGAGCAGCTCCTGACGTAGGTCCAGGTTGCATTTTACTGAATGAAAAATGAAGAACTGTAAGGGAGAAACCTTGCCAATAGACAAGGAGTGGCCGTATCACACAGAAATTATATCTGATTCATTAGAAATTTGGTGCCAAATTCTCATCTCCATTCATAGTTTCCACAGTCAAAAGAACAAATGGCACCCATGGGAGAAATATTCTCTGTCAGGAACTGCATGGAGATTATATAGCAGCCTATACTGAGCTCTCTTGCAGGCCTTGGTGTAATGTCCTCCCAAGGAAAAGAAACGAGGTGTGATGCTCAGCCTTCCCCTAGACCTGTAAGACTGCAGAAGCTGCTCTTCAGCATTCTCATATTTGGAACTGGAAACATTCTAGCCCTGGAAATATGACTCCAGTTCCTTTACTACACAGGAATCTGTGTTGCTGGAAGCATATTGCTGAGAGTTGTAAACAGAGAGAAGTTATGGAGACTTATAACCGAGACAAATTAGGAGGGATGTTCACCGAGAGATAATGGACACCAAAGCAAATGTGAAGTTTTCTTCCTCGATCCCGATAAACACAAGGTCTCGTCTCCAAAGAAACCCTTTTTGAACACTGGTAAACTGATCTCGTGTCCTCAAAATGAAGGAAAAGGTTGGTCCGTTTTTACAGTTATGAAAAAGTCTGAATTTACATGTAATCATGGGAAGCACTGGCCTACGTGGTTGGAGTTTGGAATTAATTATAAGTATAGGACGAAGAGGTACTAATCATAAAAACTTAATAGACATATCTAATTCTCAAATAAGTATCACTGTCATCTCCCTTCACAATTAACCAGGCACTCGTAAACACAAACTGAGCAAACTTCATTTCTCTCTGCAGGCTTACTGAAACCTGCATTTTTTCACCTCGCAACAGCCACCCTGATGTGCCACTTATGACCACAGATGCAAAAGCTACAAGACCAGTACACTAAACTTCATTTTAAATAGCTCCCAAGTACGTAGTTTGGTCTCAGTTCAGGAGGCTTGTAGGCTTCCTGAGGATGCACAGGTCGGAGAACATCTGTAACCCTATGAGCCACATTTTATTAGAACGCAATTAAAAGCATTATTTGCCTTCTTTTTAAGTCCCGTTTCCAAGAACTGAACCACCTCGTAAGCAATTCTTTTGGAGACGAAGTAAAGATGTCTGTTGTTACAGAGCCTTTTCCAGAGCCACGACTGGAGTGAATGACAGCACACGAACTCTCTACACACTCCTCTGGATGCACATTTGCTTGTGGGAGAATGGGCTGTATGTATTGGCATGTAAGTACTTCCTCTGTCCTGCCTACACTATACCAGTTCACTAAACAGATTTAATTTGCAGTTTCCTCCAAAGGCATTTACCTTAGGAATTTTGGTTTTAACAATAGGAGCCTTTTGTATATATACACACACACAAAATGTCAGCTCTTTAATGATGCTGTGTCAGACAAATGCCCTTTCTGTGAACATAGTGCGGGAAAAATGTCCTTGAGTATCTCAGATACAAAATGCCAATAAATTGAATTTATGTCTCATTTAATCTACAATGGAACAGTTAGTACTTAGAGGGTACATACACTTCCCGTAGTGCCTTTCTTCCTGAGAAACTTTCAGATGCTGAAAATCAATTCCTTTTGTCTCCTTGTTATTCATCTGCTACATATTAAGGAGAAACTCTGGGCATTCAGTGATCCCACAATGGTCTTTCATCTCCAGAGAAGCCTGGTATGAATTAAAATCTTACGCTCCTTCAAATTACGGATGCATACTGCAGCATGCCACTGACTTATCTGCTCATGTGTTTTGCCAGTTTTCTCAGCATGCTGCAGCCAACTTATCTGCATCTTCCAGCTTAAGGGACTCTTCTACAATGCTGCCCATCCAGCCCATGAAAAGTGCTTTGATGATAGTGTACACAAACATATATCCCCACACAAATAGTACTGCTTTTCACGTTTTCTTCCAACTCCTGCCATTTAGGATCTGTATTAAAAAGTCATTTTACTATAGCAAAGATCTTAGTACAAGAACAATAAATCATGAAAGTACTGCTCATTCACTTCAGTGGCCTTAAGAAATTAAGATTATAAATGAGTAACTTTTAATTGACATAATTTCTGCCATGTCTGTTTCTAAGGTCACACACACACACTACTCTCATGCTCCCAGCTGCCTGCTGGTTGTGCTGCTGGTCATCCTGTACCACAGCAACGTGAGGCTTCCACGATCAGGTCTGAAAAAGTAAATCAGGGCTTATCATGCCTATTCTTGTTTTACTCTTTGTTGCTCTTCCTGTATATTTTTCTCTCTTTCAAATGCTGTTTGTACACTCCTCAACTCTCAAATATTCCCTGCAGCCAAAGCAACACATTCAAAATAAGAAAACACTCACATTCTGTCCTACAGGAACTATCATCTTTTGCTAATCGCTTCTATGTCCAGCACTTTCTCCAGACAATCTTTTAGCCACCTCATTCTACAGGCTCTTAAATGAAATATTTCTTTGCTTAAATTAGATTTCACTCTGAAATATTTTCCACCAAGCAATCTTGCTATCTATTCAATATGGTAGCTTGCAGAGTTTTAAGATAAAGCTACTGAAAAGGTACATTATAACAGAAATGTGTGCATGGTAAGCAACCCCAAAGAGCAGTTAAAAGGTGACACTGCAGCTGAAGTTCACTAGTTATTTTGGGCTTAGATTGCAAAATAGCCAAGAAAATTTGGAGCTCAGCATGTGCCTGAAATACACGTCCAAAGCTACGGTGCAGACAGATAATAGTGGGCACTGAACTCCGAAGTCACACGAACAGCCTGTGCCAGGTAGATTAAAGCTAGCCAAGATACACCTATGGTCTGTAGGCACAGGTGATGCCTGCCAAGCAAAGATCTTACCTCACTTGAATCCTCCTGCTGATTGATGACAGCTAGTGCATCCTCTGCAGCCTGGCGCTTGGCTTCGGCAACCGTGCGCTCCATCTTGGCTCGCTCCGAAGTGATCATGTCGTGAGCTTTCCGCTCGGCCTCCGACACCGCCTTCTGCAACTCAGCCATCGCCTGACGTTTTACTTCATTGACAGCTTCCTCTGCAAAGGAGGGAAGAAATCCTCATCAGCGCAGGACGTATGGCACAAGGCTACGTAGGACTGATGCATGAAATGCAGCAGCTACTCTGTTATATTCAAAGTCTTCACTTTAAGAAAAGGACACAGAGGAACCTGGTTCCTCAAGACTCTTCAAGCCCACGCAGGTGCTTCTTTACTTCCCCATCACTGAAAGCTCTCTCAGGTCTCTAACACTTGTGATGATTCTTGTTATTTTGATTTACGGTCAGTACTTCTTTATGTACAGACATTTCAGGGCTCTGGTGTGTTATTTTTGTAATCTTTTTCAAAATTTTACATGGAAAATTTGATTTGCCGCACACTAGATTTATTAACATCTTTTGAAAGAATTATTATTTAAGATATAATATTATGGACTTTTTCAAAAATGTATCTTTAAGCTCTGGAAATTAAGACTGGATTTATAATCATTAAGATTGTTTTCACTTATGTTATCAAATAAATACACGATGTTAAGAAACCCCCAAGACTTTATTTAAAAATTTTAAATCACTGCTCTAATATATTTTCCTAGACATGTAATTTTACAAGCCAAAATTAAAATTTGTTTATGGATATTCAGTTGGCCTCTTGATCTCTCTTTCAAGCTCATGTTTACACTGTGAAGACTCGACTTCCTGGCTCCGCTGAGCTCTTTCTTGAGCACAAGGCTCCAGTGCACAACTGGCACTGAACAGGGGCACACACCGACTCACTAAATTCAAACGCTCCACACTTCTTGTAATATAACTAAGTCACTGTGAGTTGTTTTTTCAATATATACTAGAGACATATCTTTTATTCCAGAAAACATAGATTGTCACAAATTAGTTATTCGGGTTTTGATGCAGGAAGAGTGCAAAGATTTTACTAATGAACAGTCTGTTAATTGACAACTAAAACAAGTAATTTCTTTTTTTTTTTTTTTTTTTTAAATTAACTGCTCTAATTAACAAGGAAACCATCCTCCCCCTGAATTAGTTTATCTAATTTTCATCTTTATTCAAAGCAAAATGACAATGATTAATTGAAAATTTAATAAGCAGTAATTATTAACTTGGCAAACCTAGTACCAATTAACACTCTATTAAAACTAATTATGACATGTTTCATTCAAGTGTTTGCACTTAATTGTTTCATCCACTTGTATAAACCATCTTAATTAAATGTTCTGTTTAATTAAAAACATAGATTTCTAATAAAAATGTTTTACTGTAGATTAAAATCTAAGTATTACAATGGTGTTACGGGTTTGAGTTTTAGTGCATATATATAACCCATGTATTTGTGTGCATGCACATGCACATAGATCCAACTCTTACATACAGATATGAAGTTGATAACTCCCTTGAGTTTTTACGTCTCATAGCTCTGCATTGTTATTTAAAAAAATAACAACTACATGAAGTCTCCATTTTCAGTTAATAAGCAAATTACAATAAAGACTTAACTTTAAGCCATGTACTGAGTAAAACTGAATTAAAATGAAAGAAGAGTTCTGTTACTCTGTGCGTGTGTGTGTGTGTGTTATGTGTGTACATGTCTGTGAAAGATGTTTCAGCTTAAGTTTTCGAGGGAGGGGAATTTCTAGATAAAACTTCTGCCTTTATTTTTATGAGGCTGAAAATATGCCCTTATATTACCCTACCATAAATGTTGTTTAGGGGAAAGCCTCAGGAGAGGGGAAAAAACATACCCTTCAACCGTACAGCTAAGGCTTAATTTACTTTGAATATTCAAGGTGAATTAAAATTCTATCTAAGTGGCAATACAGGACAATAATTTTTGCTTACGATCAAAGCTGCAGCTAGACTAATTGTATATGCAAATCAGGCAATTTATATTTAAATTATGCATTCCTATTCTAGTCCCACAGGCACACACAGATCAGCAAAGGGAATTGGTAGGACATTTGCAAGGTGCTTGAATATTTATTACCAACTGCAAACATTCACTGATCGTGTGAAAAGAAATATACACAGGCAAGCATGCAGATGCAATTTTATTACCATTTTCAGAAAAATGAGGCAACTTAAATACAGACATTTTGTGTCTATGAGCTGCCATTATTAACAAAGTGTATTTCTTTGAGAAAATATGTATTCTTGTTGATATTGCTACGAATAGAAATTATCTTTGTATGGCATGATGCACTTTCATTACATCATATACATTTAGTTTTACGTTGAGGTGTTTGCAGTGGTTAGAAATGGCAGTTTAAACTATTACATTAAACAGAAGTACAGTACTCCAACATTTTACAAAGACTTCCAATTTTATATTTTCTCATCCTATATAATCTACTTCTTTTCAGTTCAGCTATAGAAATCGAACTCTGTATTCTAACTTCTATATTGCGTAAGTTATTTTACAAAGCTTCTGAGATTGTGAAGATGTTTAAAGTGCTTACGAGGCCATATGCCTGACTGATACTTTTCAATTGGCATAAACTATGGATTGGACTTTCGTATTTCCATTAACTTTGACAACACAATTTATATTGTGCTATACTAAGTGTGAAAACAAATAGTTAAAATACATCGGGTGTTTTGGTCACAATGCACCACCATTATTTCAACACATTGTGACCTCACGAACACCCAAATAAACTAGACAAAATTTCCTATCTCTGATTCCTGCCCATCTTCTTATAATAAATGTCTCCAGTGCCTACAGATATTTTATAGATAAAGAAAGCAGGCTTTATAGTTTCATATAACAACAAAAACTAGTATTTCTGCAGCAGTGACAAGTGCCAATGAAGGAGATTTTATTTGCCTTGGTAGTACAGAGCCATGGAGACCAAGAAGGATACCAGCACATTCTTTGTCTGCTTTTCCAGAGAAAGGAAGAGTGACTAGGTTCCAGTATCAGAAAACATGGATCTGGAAGCTTTTAAAAGCTAATACCTGAGATGCATGTATCTGCATCCTCCTAAGCATTCTTTCTTTTTAGGAATGCAATTGAAATCTTCCTTCCCTTTCAACAGCGCTAACTCAAAGAAGCTCCTGGGAGCCAACAGCCTGTGTGGAATAGGTGTCACTCAGCGTGATCAGAGGTCCCTGGAGCTCACTCAGGGGAGGTACCCAACTCATCATTCACTGCTGTATATAACCTGATGTGATGATTCTTCAGCCAGCTCCTGGTCACCTCTCTCACATCGTGGGTACATTCAGTTCACATGACGAGAAAAGAGAAGTGGTAGACAGGGGTGCGGACCTCTATCACCATGACATTTTTATCACCTCACTCTCAGGCTGACCCTGGCAAAGGCAGCCATTGGGAGCTGGTGACATAAGTTAACTTCATGCTCGAAAATACACCATCTCTTTCCTGGGACTACCTTGGAGAATATGTAGGGGATCCATTTTCTTTGTATGACAAAGTATGGTCATTCTACACCTGTTTGTTAACTCCAGAGCTAAGGGACAGGGGATGGCTGTCTTTTCATGACACAGAAAGAAGCTAAGGCAACAGCCTGCAGTGGGCATGGGATCCTCTCAGTATTTAATAAAGATCAATAGGTATTTCCAGAGAGCAAGTCATCCACCCTGTCATCTGATTGATGCTCTTCATGTGCCTGCCTCTCTCTTATCTACTTAGGGACACCAAGAACTTGGCTTGTACTCTTCATCTACATACCCATAATTCAATGAGACGAACTAGGACACTGATGTCTCCTTTCCACTGTCGTATGAAACTGAGTTGGGTTCACATGGCTTTAATTCACAAGGTACTGCATAATATGTGCTTACTCCAAAAGTCAGTCTCCAAAAGTTTAAAATGAATCCCTCTTTTGCATTCTTTTGAGGTTGCTTTTTAACCATTTTCATGCCAAATTCTTTCCATTCAATGGATTCAGCATCCCAATCAGACTTTTATATCTGATTCAGCTGTTTACACATTGGTCTTTACAGATATTTGAGATACCAAGATATCCACACTGAGCCAGCAGAAATTACTTGTAAAAGATTTGCAGCCTTCTTGACTGGCAGTTGCAGCCCAGCCAGGAAACTACAGAGCATCTCAAATGCCACTAGAGACCTACTCTTACAGAGCTGAATTGCACCTTTACTGCCTTGAACTGATTACAAATTGTGGATACCTCCAACTTCAGTGCGCCCTCCTGACAATGAAGACCCATGATTTATGAAGAGCAGTATGCTTTCTGAAGTTTTACTACAGCTAGTAACAGATACAGGTGTGCATCCTGCAGAAAGTCAGACTTTTTTTATTCTCCATTTCACAGGCACACTCAGTTAATACATGGAATCTAATTTAAACCCCCGTCGGCATGAAAACAGAAACTAGAAATGGAACCAAAAAGAAAGAGATGATATATACGTTCACAGCTCCTCTACACTACCATTTGTGGATATATGGAATGTTCATGCACATCCAATTTTATAACTCGGGCCAAAAGCTGTAATTAACTTGTATTAATAGCTTATGAAGAAACTTTTTTCTTATGTTGCATTGCTTTTAGGAGTCATAAATGACCTGATATGCCTAACAGCACAAAAACTTAGATTTTACCAAAATAAAGTTCCTGAAACTCCACTGAGCAGTGCTCCTCTCAATGAGATTTCCTCGAACTGTATATTTATTCTTTTTTTTTCATTTAAGATACTAGCAAAAATATGGCAAAACAAACTATAAAAATAATTTTGGGCATTGAGTTACATAAGCTACGCTTTCCTTGGGCAAAAGACAAATACTTAGTTTACTTTGTTATTTTTCATAGAAAATGCAGCATTTCTAAAAATATTAATTAACACATTGGCAAATCTAGACTTTACATGACAAACCCACATCACGCAAACAATACAACCTCATGTCTGATGCAACAGTATGCCAGCATAACATTTTTAGACGTATGTTCTGTATCTAGTTTAAAATACACCAAAAAGCAGCAAGCAGTTACAGGAGATTGGATCAGAAAGCATAAAAAACTGCAGCATGTTTGCCATTTAATCATTAACTCCTGCTCAGACAGCTGCAACAGACTTCATGGCTATCCAGGTGTTCAAAAGGCGGGGGTGTGTACAAGTGTATATATAGAAGCTCAACTACCTCACTGGAGTTCAAGAGCTTCCTCCTGATGCCTCTGCAAACAAGGAACCTCTGATATCGACGTCAAAAAAAGCAACGGTTTAGCTCTAGCACCACAATGGGATCGTTGCCAGGAAACTCCTGTGCTCAGGCATAGTTTTAAAGTGTTGAAGAAAACTCTGTACAACCACAACATCTGCCCATAGTGCTTTTCAAGCTCAGGGAAAATGCTGTCAGTGCCTGTGCAACCTCCCCGAGCAGCTGCTGAGATGGGAACTTTCTTACTACATTGAAAACTTCACAAGTTCACAAGCACAGACTTCACTGGGGTCTGACAGGCACAAAATCTTTTTTAAAATTAAGAATGGTTACTTTGCATAGCTGGAGGTTTTTCTTTAACAGGTATACTTACTTCTTTTCCGTCCTTTGGGAATTCTGACATTAATGAGGTAGAAACCTTGAAACTTAAAAAAAATAATCCCACACAAACTTTGTATTTAAATTGCTAACAGACTGAAACTTTAGCATATCAAGTTTCAGCGCAAAACCATTATAACCCTAGAAAATGGAGGTCCTTAATGGAAGTACTGATATCCTCCTAACTATAGCAGCAGATGGTTCTATTATTAAAGATTATTTTGTGTCCTGATCAATTCCAGTTTAAGATTATTAAACACAATTTCTTCTTGTTACTTAGTAAGGCCCCTTTTCTTTTTCTTTTTCGTTCCTCACATCAGTGCATTAACAACTGCACACAGCTGCCAGAAGACTAAGCCGGTGTTTTTAAACAGTTCTTACCAGCTTTCTTCCAGATCTCCTCTGGCACGTATCCAGACGCAGGCCTGTGAAGGAATTCCCGATGTGATTCTGCAGAAGGAGGGGGTGTGGGAGGAGAAAAAAAAGGCACCGTAAGCAATGATTGCTTCTCAAAGGTTTACAGAAATACCTTTTCCTTTTACTCAGACCAAAAAAAAAATAATTACAGAACCTTTTTCTTATGCAAAATAAAACGGGTGCCAGGGCCGTAGCACACGTCACATAGACCAAATCAATGTTCAGGACTTGAATGTCTAATCTTAAGCCAAGCTGAGACTAGTTTGCTTTATTTTTATTTTACAGTGTCTCTATTCAACTCTATTTGTCAGTTTCCAAGCTTTTAAGGCTGGCTTTGCAAGACCAGCTGAGGGAGTGACGGGCTTCATCCTCTGTCATTATGTTTATGAAAAGGAAGAAGAAAGGGCAACAGTCTGGGTTTCACACTTCTGCTCCGTGAAAACAGAACGGCTGCTGACGAGCAGAGATAAAAGCCAAGATGTAATTCTAGTGATCAAATCAGCTGTCCACAGAAAAAGAAAGGGGTGTTTCTCTATGTTTTCCTGTATCCGAGCCCACATTGGCAACTGTAGCTGCATGAGTTTGAAAAACAGAACCTTTAACTTTAGGTTAGCCCCTAAACACATATGCTGCCAAACAACCTCACAGGAGCTGAAGCTCATAATTCACCCATATATTTCAATCACTTTTTGACAGCTCTTCCCCCTCCCTCCTCTTTTTGTTTAAAGGGTTTAACCTCTGGGCCTGGGCCTAAGAGCTCTGAAATCAGCAAGACCCCTTCCACACAGACTTCAAAGATACAAGATCAGACAATACAGAAAGAAAATTCACTTTGGCCTGAAATTTAGTATACAGATTCTCAGCAGATGAAAAGCTGCTCTTTTCAAATCCAGTTTGAAAACTGATTAACCATTTTTCAAAGTAATAGAGAAGAAATTTAAAAAAAAAGGAAAAAAAAAAACATAATGGTAAGTTCATTGTCATTATTACTATTGCCTGTGTGATAGAATTCAATCATCAAAATAAAATAACTTGATTTATTACATTAGAGATAAGATTTGCATCTTTTGAGAGATGCTGCTAGAAATCAAACATTCTGTTTGATGTCTGAGTTTGAAATGTAACAAAAGTACACATGCCATTCTTTGAATACTAATTTTTACTAAACATATTCATTTTTGAATCTTAGTTATTCTTTGCTACCTTGGTAGAAAGCCACACACTTAAGAAAAACATCAAACTATTAGGTTTTGTAAATAGCTTTTTACACCACCATACATATGTGTGCAGTGCTGCTTATATACAGTAGGCTACAAAAATTTATACACATTTAAAAGATGATGTTTAATGTTGCAGACAGCTAACAAAGGTGGAAATGACAGGGGCCATTTCAGATCTGCAAACAGTGGGGAATCCCAATCCCCGCGCACTGTTCCACAGATGCAGTTTCTAGCACATGAATCTGCAGACACCGACAGGGTGGACTGAATGTTGCCATCTGACAGGCAGCTGAGTGGATTTCCCCAGCTCTTCTGTTTGTTGCTAAAGGATGGGATGAAAATAAACTGAATTTTTGTAGGCAGAATTTCACACCTCTCAAGCATAAATGATGGGTGTGTGTACGCAAACGTGTGTGCAAGACTCTTCAAAACAGCTAGCTGTTTACATGGGTTTAATCAACGTGACAGAGGACTTCAGACCTGATGCTGAGAATGGGAAAATCCTCAGCATCACTTGGCTTGTATGATTCTGGTGATGACAAACATAATTGTGTACACTTCTCTCATCCTTTGGAGGCTTTTAGACTTGCGGGAGCAGTGCCAGTTCAGTCAGGGACAGAGGCAGCAGCAGAAAACATTGCTTGAAAGCTCGGGAAAACCAAAGGTGAAAAAATAAAACTATCTTATTTGTTCTTCCTGCAATACCTCCAGGAAAAGACCCAACCAGATGCCAAATGTGGCAAAACAAGGGAACTGTTGCATTTGTGCCTTGTGTTTTGTGTTGAGTTTTCCTGTCTGCTATTTAAGGTACCGTCCACTGCAAGGGGATCATAACCTTGATTTAAGCCCTTTACCACATTACTTAGTATTAAGAATAACGAGATGTGGAGCTGATTTTTTGGTACATATGACTTCCCAAAAATGGAATTCAATGACATAAATGACCAGATTGCCAGCTAATTGTTAGAATTTCCAAAACATAAACATCAATCAAGCTCTTATTCCAACCACAAATTATTTACATGAGGAATGAGATCCTCTGCAAGAAGAATTAAATCAAGATCTTGTGAGAGACTTTCCCATAGTTTGGAATGGTGCACAAAAAAAAAGACAAGAAGCACTTATGAAGATAATAAAAAACATATTTTCCAAGCAAGAAAAATAGTATTAACGTGGCTATTGTTTAGTCAGTGGTGATAAGTCCATGAAAACAATGTTGTTTTGGGGGCTAAACTACAGGATGTGACCAGAGGATCGAAGTCTTATATTACTATTCTTTTTTAAGGTGTTCTTCAAATCAAGAATGACAGAACTTGGTCACTAAATCTAAAACACAGAAGATCTTAAACTTGGACTTCTAGTAAACACAAACCAAAAGTAATCCAATTGAGTGGCGTCTCTAAAATACTAAATGTTAAACCAACTGCAAAAAGCCATAATGAGGAAGAACGCACTATATTAACTGACAGACCGCAGTACCTACAAGTCAAAGTAAATTCTGCCTGGAAATAAATGGAATGAAATCCAACAAAAATAGGAATAACCTGAAGTGACAAGGAAACTCATACCAAAAAGGATAACGGAAAAGGCTTTACATGTCAGGCATAATGCAAAGCTCTGTTAATGGTGAAAATGCAACAATGTCATTATGCAGAACAACAGGATGTACGCTACTGATTTTACTTGAAATTCATGACAAGGCATGTTTTCAGAGCACGTAGTCTGGTTCCTACTGAACCAGATTAAAAAGCCCAACAAGGAAAATAAAAGCACATATACATGAGAGTGATCAGGGCTCATCTGTGAAGAACCTAAATTAAATAAAAATGAAATAGACTTTGAAATAAAAAGTGCTTTTGGAATTTTCTATTTTAATATTAAATAAACTTTTCATCACAAAATATGTCGGGCTATAAGATGATACATGAGGAAAAGACACAAAAATTGGTCTTTGTTTCAGCCCTCACATTCTATTGAACAGCAGGGAACAACATAATGTATTCTTTTGCAAAATATATAGAAAAAGTACTATTTTTAGCCTACCCCGGATTTTTTTTTTTTTAAATAAGAAAGAAGATATTAACCAAAAAATTCCTACTGTCACAACATGTTGCTGGGTTCCATAGGGGCCCTGGTGCACTTATTTCAAGAGCACATTCAGCCTTACGAATCATCAACAGCTAATTGATGACCCAGGTTTCTAGTGTTTAATGAGTAAAAATATCTTGTAGACTGCTTATTTTTGGTGGGTTTAAGACAAAGAGAATAGGTGCTGAAAGTACTGAAAGATGTGGAGACTTGTAAGGCCAGAAAGAAATACGGGTCTAGGGAGTGAAACTGAGACAAAAACCTAGGACCAAATAAAGGATATGAACTCTCGCATCATAATGAGGACCAAACCCAAGAAAACAGAACAGAAGAACTTAAAAGGAAAAGATGTGTTCAAAACTGTCAAAAAGCCTAATCCATATTTGGAAAGAAGGAACGGACAACGGGTTGAAAATACAAACGAATGGAGGTTTTTATCACTGGACAATGACATCCAAGCCTACAACATCCAAGCCAACAACAAAAAATTAAGAAACAGACATGAACAGCTGATCTTCTGAGGATCTTTTAGAATTTATCGTAGTTATGAAAACACTGATAGTGACAATACCCTATATGCCATAATGAACAGTAGGGCTTAAAAATAATAAAAGCTGCACATAACCAGCTGTGAACTATAGATTATTTAATATAAGAAACACATATCTTTTTATAGGTATCTATATTATCTACATATTTCATAAGCACGTTTTGCTTAATTTTACCCTATAATAAATGTAACACTGGTGGGAAACAGAAAACAAAACCAACTCAGAGCAACAAATACGCAATATTCACTGCCTTTTTTCTAAGAGTCAAGCTCAAACATGTGCCACTCCAATTAATGAAATACATAAATAAAAATCTGAAGAAGTATAATACTGAATGGGAGTTCCTTGCTAACTGTGTTGGGGGCTGTGACTTTCAGGTATTTTTACCTGCATCTTTGCCCTGATGCATTTGTGTGGTTATTAAAATACTGCTTGAACACATGAAATTGTGTTAAAAATATAATTGTGTTCTCATTTAAGAAGAATAAGAAAAGGAGAACCACACAGGTACTACGTTACTGGATCAGTGTCAACCAAGAGCAAACTTCCAATAACTAGCAGCAAGAGATTTTCTCTCTTTTATGCCACCTATGAGTTATTTTGCAAAGCATTGCAATAACAGGGTGGCATAAGGAATGGATAAAAGTGATCCTATTCCCAAGAAGGTCAGAAATGAATACTGACAATACAAACGCAGAATGTTTCCGCAGCTGTAGCCCTGTCTAACGCCATGCAATTCAGTACACTACAATCCAGCCCAAATCTCCCATGCGTGAGTGGATTAAGAGCAATAGTTAATATCATCAGCGACCAGTATTACAGAGGCTTCAAGTTCTTGAATTACAAGTTATAAATGTTACTGTGGTATTCACAGCATTCCCGCTAGCTCATGTTGAGAATATCATGCCTATCACAGCAATGCTGATTATCTGCAAATGGAAAGATTTTATAAAGCAGCATGAACAGACATGTATCGATAGGAATGCCCTGGCTAACACTGAAAATATGAGGGTGAACAACCTTTGATAAAATATAAACTAGCTCTGAAATGGTTAACATTTAAAAATGTATTAAGAAATGGCTAACCTATGTGTTTTTGACAAATTCATATACTTCTGAGAATCCTGGCTTCCTGGGGCAAATCCTGCAGGTATTTGCACTCTTCAGTTGGAGATTTCAAACTCTGTTTTATAAGATTTCCATTCAGATAAATTCAACAGACACAAAATATCAACATCACTGCAGACCTTCTGATGTGTGCCTACACCACTTATCTAGAGCCACAGCTGCACTCAATAAGGTTATACATCTTGTTTATAACCCACAATGTTGAAGAACCCTCATCTTTAATTTATCCGACTGTGTGTATTTCAGTGTACAATGTCTGATATGTGTAATTATTCACTATTAGGATGAAAGTTGCAGTCCCGCTGCAGTATGTAGTACTGAAATTCTGCAGCAGAAACAGAGGAGCCAGATGATGTATTATTCACTTCATAGACCATCACAGTTCATCAAGTGAATATATATATAAAGTCTGAGTCATTTTTAGACTTTCATAAACATGTATTATTCAGACTGAAAAGAATGGACCCATCTTACCTTCAGCAGAGTATCAGAGAATAATGAGAGCTTGTAACCTGTTGTAGCTGGCTAATGCGTGTATTGGATTACACTGCATTAAAACCAATGGTCAAATATTTCATTTGATTTCTTAATTAAAAATATCAACAGAAAAATACCGATCAGTTACTGTGAACTGTCAAGCCCAACGTGATTTACAGGGATGTCAAATTAAAAAAAGCACAAAGAACTTTGGCAGAAAAAAAAGGTCTGCTGGTTCAAAAGGATGACCTTTTCTTTTGGACTCAAACTATCTATGCTAAATTTCAGCTCAGAGTTTTTCAGAGAGAGCTATCTATGAAGACCATGGTATAATGTTTGTAGTGAGAACTTACCACTGCAGTGATGATATTTTAACCGTAAAGAGAAAAAAACAAAGGCAGAGAAAATGTAGCCATGTGCCTCCCCCACTTTTTTTTTCTCTTGCTAGTGGAGGTGACAAGATGGATTTAAAGGGTGGATTACCTCATTTAAAAAAAAAAATACAAAGGGGAATCAATGACATTTAGAATCTCTGCAGCAAAAGAACGATATTTACATCTTGTGACACTTTAACTGAAGTACTGGAGGAATTTTTCAACCCCTTCCTCCTCACTTCAAAACTAAAATAAAAAGCCCTGAGCAGAACAGCGGCTCAAGGTTCGCAGATATTGCTTCCATTTTATTATACCTCTGAACGTTCGTTTTGTTAACTAGATTACTAACAGATTTGAGGAAATACAAGGATTACCCTTCCATAGACTCTAAAGTAAGTATTTTCTGCCTTACATGCCAAATACAAAAGCACTTCTTATCAATATTTGCAACTGACATGGATGCTACAGCACTGAAGCAATTCAAGTCTCATGTCCATGAGTCTAGGGTAGTAATTTTTAAAGTCAAATAACCAAAATGGACATGTTAAAATTGAAATAGACTCACTCCAACCAGCACAGTTATACCCATAGTACTGTAGAAGTGACTGGTTTTGATGAATGTCTTGAGTTGAAGTTTCTTTGGGTAAATTATAAAAACACATTTTCCTTTCAGTTTTTTTTTACCTACTAACTATACTTAAAAGCACTATGGCTTGGCTCTTTTTGCATCATAGCTGTACTAGAGATGGGTGTCACTGCTTTTCATCTAGGGGTTTCCTCACAAGTGTTCTTCCTGAAGCTGCAGACATGATCAGCATTTCAGATGCCGTGTTTATGAGTCCTTCTTTACATTACATTTAACAGTATTCATACAAGCCATTACCTGAATGCTTCTTTCTGAGAAGGGCTTCTCTAGGGACTAGACTTACTAGTGAAGTTGGGAACAGTATTTCCATAACCCTTCCTTTCACTGACTGAAGCTAATTTATAGAGCTATTGGCTCAGATCATTTCTCACACACACAAAAGGTTTGTTTGTTATCAAGAAGCACTAAATATTACAGCATGAACTTTAAAGATTTACCACGAGGAAGATGGAGAGGGTATTAGATTTGTTTTTTCGTTTTTCTAGTTGCAATTAAGTAAGTTTTAGATTTAATAAGTTACTCTTAAGGGTAAAAGGAAAACACAGCTTTAAACAAAATAGTTACCAAATAGCAAACACATTCAACTCTACTAATGACCACAGTTCATGACGATTTTAAGTAGATGGCATTTGAGCTGGACAATTTATTTATCCAAGTTAAATATTAGACAAGCAACCAAAGCAGCAGAGAACAAAAAAGGTATGACCACTATGTGGTTATTTACCACACTTGCCATGAAGGTGAGGGGATAGGGCAGAACAGGCCAGAATATTAATAAACTACAGAAAATAAAGCTTGCTTTTATACTTGGGGTAGTTGTGAGTGGCACAGTGTGTGACTGTGAAGGCCTGCAGGGGGTGAAAGTCCCACTGCTTGGTCTGTTCCATGTAAGCGAGCTTTGCAGTCTGAGCTGAGCTCAGCGAGCAGTACCAAAACCAGCTCAGACACAGCTGTGTGAGCTGCAGCCGTGGACACAGACTGAGGAGGATCACATGTGTGTGGCTGTGGGCATCCCAGGTGCTGTTTCTTTCTTACACAGAAACAAAATACAGCTAAGGACTGCCCTTATCTTTATATTTCTCTTCATTTTCTTAGAAAAGGCAACTTCCAAGTCAAATAATTTCATTTGAGAAGGCGAAAGCCCTTGGTTTCACAGTGCCAGCAATCCAGAAGCACCTATAGTTTTCCTTAATCAAGGAGGCAAGGGAGGGGGACAGAGGGGATAGAGAGTCAGTGCACATCTCACTGCTCTGCCATCCCTACACAGCAGTCTGTCCTTCCACCCCACCACTCTCAGACACTGCTGAACGGAAAGCAAGTCAAGTATCATCAAAACCATCAAGCCATTTCACATGTAAACATGACTGTTAGGGCATAAGGGTTATAGTTAATTCAGTAGTCAGCAGAGAGGAATATTTCACCACTGTCACAAAAGAAGGATCAGAACAACAAATGCAAACTTCCTCTAGCGTTTAGCTGAGTTGAAACAGGATCAATAAATAATTTTTAATGAGGATACTTACCCAACGTAACTGGATCTGGATTCACTGGACTCTGCTGTCTGGAATGACTACTGCTGCTGTTACCGCCTTTTTTTAAATCTTCTGCATCACTGTACCGCCGTATCCAGTAATTAAGCTCCTCACGGTCTGCTTCTTGACATCGCCGTAGTACAGTGAGAGATCGCCTTGTTTTTTCCACCATGTCCATTATACAGTTTAACAGCTATTAATAGCATCAGATGGAGCAGAGAAAGTTAAAAACAAAAACAAACAAACAAAAAACAAACAAGCAAACAAAAAAAAGAATATTTTATTCATAAACTGACAGAAACATAAAGAAAACATTAATGTGGTGAGTGCCTGGGTTTATAAGAACAAAGAAGTCTCTCCTTGTTATTTCAAATACAGCTGAAAAATTCTAGCTTTGCTTTTAAGAATGGCAAGTCTTCCTGTTTAAGTTGTGGTCCCAAACTGTACAAATAAGGATTTCTGGGGGAAAGGGAGAACAAAAAGAAGAAAAGACTGAACTGACTGCAGTCCCACCACTAATATCACATGGTACCACGCAGGCCAGGAGATTTGGTCCAGAACTGATGCCTAAAAATGCTATAAGAGCTAATAAATTCAAAGAAAAACAAACACACACAAAATCCCCAAACAAACAAAAAACTACAACAGCAGAAGAAAAACAAAACAACCAAACAACCACAAAATCAAAACACAATTAAACAGTAGTAAGGGTGAGGATCGCTTGTTGCAGATCCAGGGTTTATGGAGCAGTGCCCTCTCAACTTTCGGCAGTCTCTAACGCTCAGAGTACTGCAACAGGCACCTGTGCAGCAAGGCCTAATGAGAGCTACCTAATGGGGAACATCAAGCCCCTAGATTTAACGACCAACTCTAACTTGCCCAGGGATTCATATTTTTTGTAGAAGAAAAAGTTTAAATTTGTCTCAACAAAGCTCCTTTCAGACAATTATAAGTAAGAGTATATTTATGCCTTACATGGTCAAGGTGTTTCCACTCTTCTGCCCATTCTCTGTCTGTTAGCCTGTGATCAATCATTTCTTCTTGACGTGTGCCATGCAACCCTGCCAAAAAGGAGCAAATCATGTTTACAATGTTGCGAGTCCTCTAGGGGGAGAAAAAAAAAGAAAAAAGAGCCTATCAGACAAATACACCACACAATAACTGGTCTAGTATCAGGAATGCCACCACAAAAATAAATGGATGCTTAAAAACTTTGCTCTAAATTCTCGTCAGCACTTTTCCCTACACAAGATGTTACTGTTTTACTCGATTTAATCCCTTTAATTCTACAAGTTCCTGATGACCTCTCAGAAATGGACACAACCCTTTCTGACTATATATACGACTATAATATATATAACACATGCAATATATAATTTTTCAGTACTCAAAGTCAGCAAGACAATTATTCATTAACTTAATGTATTGAATACTAGCTGTACTTTAGAGAGTTGAAGAAATATTAGTCTCAACTCAATGTTATTTCACTAAATGCAGTAATTACTACCATGTCAACAGAGCATCATTAAGGGTTCATCCCTTCACAGATGTTTAAACAACATGTGGTTAAAATGTAGCACATATATCAGAGCAGCTGAGAAGATGATACAGACAAGCCAGTATTTATTATCAACACTCAAGAGAAGCCGACACTTGCTCTTTGTTTTGCCTCCTTTATACAGATGCTGAATATTTGTAAATGCTCCTCTTTTATTGAAGATTTGTTTAAAACAAGGAGGAATAGTAAGTGCAGATGTCAAACAGGCCAGGCAAATCCAAGAGCATCAGACATCCCATTAAATCAAAACGTGCTGCGTGGGGTGTGGTTGGTGCCTCTGCAGACATCCCCATGCTGTACTGTACTGTGAGATGTCACACACAAAACACTTCCCCAAAGGCTTTCCTCTGGTCTAAGCTAAAATCAAGCTCCATTGATGTTGTTATTGTCACAAATGTAGCATTAAAAGAAAAACAAAAGGCTCTACCTATCCTTGCCTGCTAGATACCTAATGCCCATGTCATCTACGCAGCTGTGAAAGCCCAGGTTCCTCCTTCTTCTGCCTCACTTGCTTTAGAGCAGGGGTGTCAAACTCATTTCACTGGGGGCCACATCAGCCTTGCAGTGGCCTCCAAAGGGCAGAATGTAATTTTAGGACTGTATAAATGCAACCACTCCTACATTTACAGAGCCCTAAAATGACATTCAACATACTTTGAAGGTCACCATGAGGATGATGTGGCTGCTGGTGCAAATGAGTTTGTCACCCCTGCTCTAGAGGATAAGAGACTTTGACAAACACAAATCTGAAACACGGCCATTAGAAGCAGCAGGATGGACAAATATCTACGGAGGTTACATCTGAATGGCAGGTATGTTTAATTGGCAAAAAAAACCACTGTTCAAAATACAGAATTTAATTACACAGAAAAGAAAAACCTGAAAAAAAAACAATGCAGAAAATCAACATGCCTTACCCATAGGTCTGTTTCTGTCCCTGAGGTCCCTGTGGTTGGGGTGTCTGTATGAGTCCCTGTAGTGGTGGGCAATGGCCATATCATCCAAACGATAATGCTGAGGTGGAGGTGGGGTGGGATGAGGCAGACCATTGGGCTGATAAGATAAGCCATTATTTGGACTGTACCGCTGGCCTGGGCTAATAGTGCAGGGCCGCTTGCTTGGATGCTCTGAGTGCAAAGGCTCTCTGTCAAAGCCATTTTCTTTGGTTCTGAAAAACAAAACGAAGGAACTTTAATTCACTTAGTGAGCAGAGTTGCTCAGGAACACACACCCCGACCTACACATGCGGCTTCAGGAACTAAAGCTTGTTCTTTCACTTTGCTCCAAGTGTGTCGTGTTGCAGAACATTTCATAACACTGCTTATTCAAAATATACAAAGGACACATTCACCTTGTCTAACTTTCCCTGTAGCTTGAGAAATACTAACTAGCAGGGGGAACCTTCCAAAGGAGCGGCTTAAAGAGCCGGGCTGGAGAGCAAGTGGCGTTCACTGAAATCACCAGCTGACGGGATGGATACACACGTAATTGCGGAACTGGAACAATCAACTGACACATGAAGCCAAAGGCTGAGAAATTCCTATTTCAGTAGCTCTATAGCAGAGAGTGATATGGGCAAAGTTGCAGTTCATTTATTTTTTTTAAGACTATTGCACACAGTCTTATGGTAACACGTGTCGGTGTGCTGCAGGTTGGCTGTATGTAATTGGCTGTATGTAATGCCAGGATGAGCTCCCAACAACAATCACTCCAGATGATAAGAAACGCTTCCTTCAGAGATTTTTATACCGTCTTGGCTACACCAGTCAAAGGTGCAATGCCTGTCATTAGTTTTGTGGGAAGATGTGGTGGGACTCAAGTCCTCATTAACATTCAAAATTTCCCACCCCATTTTTCTTAGACAGTGTTTGTATGAACAGGCAATTTTGGAGAGTTATTAAGGAGAAGGGCAGTATTTTATGTTATAGATACTCATTAATTCTATTCATGATCAGCTATTTCCAAAGAAGCCTCTAGTTCACACCTCTGCCTGAGAACCTGGAACTCACACTGAATGTGTTTTCCATTAAAATACAGTGAAAGGCTAGAGTTACGTCAACAGCTTCACAACTCCTTTTAGGGAAGCTTAGTTTCACTGACGTATGGTTTTTGTTATTTTGTTTTTTTTTTTACCACTGGAATAAATAAAACCTACCAAATATTAGCTTTGAACATAAATTTTATTAGATATAATTATCACAAACCGTTGAGATTGCATCCCTCCTTCCAAAAATCCTTATTAAACAGCTGATACATTCCATTGAAGAGAACTTTTTACTCCATAACTTATGGATGGCAACTAACCTTGAGGGACTGTCTGTGGAGAAACACTCCATGTATTAATTGTTGCCCCTCAATAGGTTCTCCTTTAGTGTTAATGCAAGGAAGGATGAAACCAAATCTTTGCCAATATCCACTGGGAGAGACAATCAAAGTAAGATCTTGCAATTACCAGCAAGAAACGAAAAGATGGGTTACACCAATTACAGGGGGAGTAAGATCTTCCAAGGACCTCACCACAACCACTAATGCCAGAAAAGCTGTATGTATACATATTTTATTATACCTTAACTTGGCAAACAGGGGAGAATCTTTCACCAATACAGCAGGACAGCTGTTCTACTTTCGAGCAGAGCTATAAAAGACATACTTTCTTAAAGCGGAATATGTACCTTGTTCCAAAGCAAACGCAGAATGGCTGTGAAAACTCCTAATCAGGAAAACCTGAGGACCATCATATATTTTTAATGAGTTTTGGCAGGCTGGACCTCCTTGCAATAACTCCCAATGGATAGTGATGTTTTTGACAGCTTTCCAAGACAAGTTCTGCATTTAGTTGCTGGTGTGTGTTCTCTTTGCACATATCTGCTCAAACTCTATATCCAGGTCTTTCAATTGTAAAAAAAACACTATGTAAGCAAAATATGGACTTTCTCATATGTATGAGCCAACCTACTGATTTGCCAAAGTTCTTCAGCGTTACAACTAGAATGATCTCTAACAAAGATGGGGAGAAAAAAAACAAACCTGCAAACTATAAATAATGAAATAATGTGGTTGTCTTTATTTGATCACTCATGATGGGAGAAGCAAACCAGAAAACTGTGACAAGTAGGAATCCAGTTTTCCCTTTCCGAACTATAATGAAGACATTAAAATAATATATTTTAATACAAATATGCATATTTGCACCTTACCATATAGGTACCTCTGTGTTTATTTTTTTATTAGGAATGCTTTATACTTAATCAGCTGAACTGGAATGAACTGCATTAGCTTGGAGAACACACCGGCATATCCATTTTCATCTAGAACCCTGAGTCTAACTAACACAGAAATTAACATTACCTTTGAAAACACATTTACTGAAATCAAATTCCTGTCTTTCCTATTATAACTGAATCACAGAATCACAGAATGTTAGGGATTGGAAGGGACCTCAAAGATCATCTAGTCCAATCCCCCTGCCGGAGCAGGGTCATTTCTGGGTGTTGAAACCTTAATTCTACAATTTGTTGTTATATTTTCTGCACTGGGAAAATCAACAGCTTAGCAGAATACCAGAATGAGGCTGTATATAAACTCAGTGTTTTTGACCATATAAAGTACATTAAAAAAAAAACAATCTCTAAAGTCTCATAAGAACAGGAATCACTGGCAAATGTACTATATCTGAGTATAGCAATAAAAGGCGAATACTGAGGAATGCCATAATTCTGATGCTCTGAACTTAACCTACTATTCTGCTTCTGTTCTCAGTCCTACTCGTTTTTCCAGGTCTCACCCCCTTGGGAAAAGAACATTTCTCCAGGTGCCTGGGGAAGCACTCCTGTTTCACAGGTATTGGCAGACCCATGTGAGTACCAGTTCCGAAACACCCACAGTTTTCATCTGATTTGTATCTGATTCATCTGATTTTGCAAAGCAACAACAAGCTGTAGAGAGGAAATAACATTAAATACGTAGGAAGCCTAACTGACACATTTTCTTGTTTTTCTATTTCTTGCTCCTATTGGTCACATTTTCCTTGACATACACATGAATCAGCACCATCGTTTGGAAAACCAGCAATATGATAAAGATGGGGTCCTTCAGCTATAAACATGCAAGTGGTCCTTTACTTGTAGCCATGATTTACTCAGATTAAAGATAGCAAAATAGATACTAGCCATTAGTCTGCACCCATTCAACAGATTTTATGTTGTTTGTAAATTACCCTTTCAATTTTACATTATAGTAAGTTATAATTTCTTGTGTAGGAAACCTGACCATGCAAAACTGCCTTGGCTGAAAAATTAAGTTTCATCTGATCAAGAGTATTGTACTGATTTGAAAGAACACTGAAGTCAGCTTGCAGGAAGGAGGCAAAGCTGTTTATCTGCTATTTGTGCAAGATTTGAATTGGACTGCCACCAACAAAGTCTTGATCAGCAAAGATGTGGATAATGCCTTGTTGGAATAAAATACTTATTTTCCTCATAATACTGTGCTAACCATTCATATTATAAAAATATAATTAAAATTACAAGGGGAATGGCTATAAGACCTATGAGCATCCTTCACCTTATTGAGATGTGAAGAAACTTCTTAAAATAATATTTGCCTAACAGAATTATAAAAGTCAGTCCATATTTCTAGTTACCTTCAACATGAATACATTGTCAGGGGTGCCAAGGGTACAGCAAGCACAGCAGCACTTTCTAAACTCACAAAACAAACATGGCCACCTTTGTTTTGTAGATATCCTAACAGATATATTTTTGCTTAAAAATGCCCTGTATCCACTTTGTAGGCAGCTGTCATAAACACAGTCACTATATGACATGCTCATATGCCATACAGCCCTTCTGAGCAAGCTCCAAGGATGACTAATTAGCAAAAGGTCTCTTCTACTTAATGTATTTTAAATCATGTTATTTATAACTAGGCATTCATTCACTGAGACAAAAACTCACATTGGTCCAAGTTCCTTTGCTTTACTACAGTAGAATGTAAACTCCAAAAGTTGTAAACAAAATATAGTGAACACTTTGTTCATGACATGTCATGAACAAATTACTAAAATGTGTTGTCTCCTCAGGTGTCAGTTTTTCTCTCTTGCAGTGACTGATGGTTCCCAGTGTTATTACAGAAACAGATTGATCTTTTTAATGAGCTAGTTTAATAGACTCCAAAATCTCACCGTGGCTGCTCATCCGTGTCAGACCATATGCACCAAGAAAACATTCAGTAAAACATGAAGCTCTGCTGTCAGATTGCTCTATAAAATCTCACGTACAGTAGATTTGGATATGCAGATAAATAACCAGAATTTGAAAATGCGTATGCAAAAAATGTTATGAAATTATAAGCAGAAAAAAATTACTGAATGTGGATTTTCTTTAAGAAAAGTCACAAGATGGATGTGGTTATGTGCAACACATACATTCTACTTCCTTTGCCTAATCCCTTACTCTATTTTACCTCTGTTGGGGTCAACAGGATGCAGTTGCCTGTGCCCAAAATAAAAATGTAAACATAGAAGAATCTGTTTATATGTATTTCTAACATATATGTGTATGTATCATATGCACAGACACACACACACATCTATATATGAGATACAGAGATAGATATATTTGAGATACATACATATACATATATATATATATACACATACACAGATAACATACACATTATATACAATGTCTGTATCATATCCCTTGGGAAGTGAAAAAGTTGCCACAATTTACTTTAGTGAGAGATGTATCTCCAAACAAAATCATTCCAACTGTATTTAGTTTCCCTTAAAAGGCATTGCCTTTTAGTAATTTTTCCCATATTCTAACAACAGTCATAGTGAACCCTTCTCTTAAAGGATGCCTGATATTTTCCACTGTATTTTTATTAGTATATTTGAAAACTACTTAGATATCTAAACAAAAGGTATATTTATTTCCAGATGTTTCCTCCTGCTTCTCTGTAAACAATTAAAATAATTAATAGTGTAATGACTACAAAGCCAGACAAGTATTTGGTTTCAATACTCAGTCTATGCATGCTCTAACTCTGAGGACAGCTCTTTGTGGTTGATTTACTTACATTATTCAAATTAAAAGGTATACAAACTCCTATTCAGTAAACTTAAGAATCTTTCCAACAGGGTCTTGCTCTTTTTACTATATCTGTAGTACAGACGTTCTTGAGTGCACAAGACAACCCCACTGAACTTGGTTCAGCCAAGACTATGGTATACGCTTATTTTTCTTCTGAAAGCTTTAAACATAGTCAGGGAAATAGCTGAATCTAACCACTGACAGGGTTGGTTGATACTGAAAAAACAACAACAGCAACTTATTTTTTAAGCTCAAGACACCATTCCAATGGGCGAGTTGTCAGTCTTTCCAGGTCTTTCATTTCAGCAAAGAATCTCAGGGTCAAAAAAGAAAGGATGGGTTTTTCTGAAACGCCACTTCCCCAGAACTGAGTAGCCCAACTTCAAGCAGGCATCGACAGAAGCTGCTGGTCAAGAACTTTGGCACCTCAGAGTGCATATGCCAGTGGGACACCCCACATTACAGCCTCTCCCTGGACCCCGGATTTCAAACGCAACATCTTACCCACAGCGCTGGAAGTTAAGCTGTCTACCCCTCACCCAAAAGCTGCATTGCCGCGTGAGGAGGAACTGAAGACTCCCCAGGCTGGACTGAGCCCAAGAGAGACTTCACATGTGAAGCCAAAGGCACTTGCTTGTGAGCAGAGGCTTCTGAGCATCCATGCATTTTAACTAAAAAGAAACACTGAGGAAAATAAAGAAGTCCATAAACCAGACTTAAATCCCTCTAGGTCTAGGCCTCAG
Organism: Columba livia; assembly: GCF_036013475.1. Classification (NCBI taxonomy): domain Eukaryota; kingdom Metazoa; phylum Chordata; class Aves; order Columbiformes; family Columbidae; genus Columba; species Columba livia. Next base: position 136,476,357 of record NC_088603.1, read on the forward strand.
TTTTATTTAAAACATGAAGACTGACTTTAAAATCCAATATTCTTCTGATCTGCTGTCCCCTTATGGGCTACTCCTATGTCCTTTTTGCTATAAGACTAACATGGGGTCTTTTCGTTACAAAGTTCTCATACCAGTCTTTACCTGCACCACCCATCCCCTCCCAGGCAACCAGGACGCAAACTACTGTTGGTGAGACTGTACTCATTAAAAAATAAGCAAAATTCAACACTGTCATATTTGGTCTTCAAAGGCGGGGAATATTGATGCAGAAAGCTAAGGAAGAAAAACAAAGGAAATATTTTATTGTCCACTTTTCCTTTATGACTTTATGGGAGAAGCGAGCAATACTGCTCTTTGTTAGCAGGGGAAAAGGTGAGCTAGGGCTGTCAGAAGGTACATCCCTCTTCTTTGTATTCCCTGCCAAGCAAGACCTACAGGCTCACAATTCTATGTGTGTATATCTACTTGTAGGACAAATATCATGCCTGCTACTGTCACTGGACTACAACATGCTGATATTTAAGTTATTCACAAGATACACAAGATTTTAAGGGGCCTTTTTAACAGACGTTTCAGTACACCACTCTGCAAAGACTGAAGATATACAGCAGAACTGCCCCAGGGAGCTAAATTTCAGCTTTGGAAATGTTACCTCTCTGTACAGAGAAAGAGACTACATGGAAAATGTCTGAAAATTAATCATGTTTCTTGGACACAGTTAGCAGGTTCCTGTTAACACCAATGGCTGTTTCAGTTTGGTACAGTTGTCAGGAAAAAATGGTGAAAAGAGGATACATGGAAAAGGGCTTCTCTGCTGGTATCTTTATTTTATTTCTGGTCCATAGGGATTTATTTCCCTGAAATACAACCAACTTCAAATACTTTCACAATTTCATCTAATGGCAACGGTATTTTATTTTTTACTGTTCACTTCTAGCTATCAGTAGCTTAAGTTTTACTATGTAGATATTTTAAAGATCTTGCACCTACATCATTAATATCTCACTTGCATATATACCAAAATATTTGGTGTTGAATTTTCATCTACCAGCCTCATGAACTTTCAGACTTTGTTTTCTCCATAGGCTTAGTGCTATCATGGCCTGTCCCTACACAATGTCACCTGTAAAAACTTGTAAGCCTTCTTGACTTTGCAAATCTTCATATTTTTTCATTTAAAAGATAGCTGGAACACTTGTGATGTTTTATGCGTGTATGTAGTGGCATTTCACAAAAAAACATTGTAAAAGTTTTCCACACTATAAAATCCATGGCAAACAGAACCAAGAAAAATCCAATATTCTGGCCTCTCAAAGGTAATATATGCTAGCTGAATTTCTAACACTGTCACAGGAAGACAGTTAAATATAAATAACCACAGGAGTCATTTTATTGTAACACTAAACAAAGAACTTTATTCAAATAAGAAAAAGAGAATACCGTTCCATATCCCTAAAGCTGTTGTACTTTGCACATGTGCACTTGCTCGCACTGTTTCTACACAGACTCTTTCTCAGCTCAACAATAAAACAGATTTCAGTCAACAATTCTCCTATTAGGAAGAACTATCCTCATGCTTATTGGATATACGGATATGGAAACATGGCACGGCAGCAGGAGTCAAAGCCGTGACTGCACTCCGGAGCTTGCCTTGTACTTCCCAATATGAGTGCCTAGCCACTTTACCCATTTTTACTGTTTAATCCAACAAAACCTCAAATACAAAGGACTTGCACAGGGAACTGGAGCAATCTGCTGCTTGTCACTTTATGCTATAGAGAAATACAGGGTGTTTCAAAGAAAGGGACCCAATTTGCAATCACTATATCTCTGCAACCACAATCTGCCCATGAAGGAATCTTACAGTCTGTGCAACAGGTGGAGGGAACATAAAGCATTTATAAAAAGATTACTAAAACTTTGTAATTTGTAAATTTTCGTGTACTTGTGACACGTTGAGTCCATCTTAACACCCTACACTATGCACTAAACAGTCAGTATGGTACTGGCTGGCCAGTGAGACTTTGCTGCCTGAGTCAGTGTGTACACGTTTCTTACATACACGTGCAGACACATGTACACAAAGGCAATTCAGCCATTGCGCAGCTGTAGTGTGGGCAGGACCTGCACCCAGGGAACACCTCCCCAGTCCCCCCAGGCACGCACCCACCCACACACTTCCCCTTTGCTAGCAGAGCTCCGCACGTTCCACTCACGGGACATATCTGAGCGGGGTATGAGAGGCACTGGGGCTGCTCACCTGTCTGGAGTTCGCCTCTTCCCGTTTTCGTTCACATCGAGAAGCAGCTCTGAGGAGTCAACAGGTGAGGTGGTGCTGGCATCCAGAAGCAGCTGTTCGTGCTGGGCGAGGTACTGGGCTGGGTTCTGCTTGGCTAGCCTTGCACAGTGCAGCAGCTCCCGCTGCAGCAGGGGCAGATTGGCCTGCAAGAGCATTGCACACGTTAAGGGGGGTGGCTTGCAGGCCGTTTCAACAGGGACAAAGTGGAAAAAGCAGAAATCAAACGAAACTCTGCTCTGGAATGAAACTGCTGCAAGCATCCTCAATTAGATTTGTGGTTGCTAGCTACATGAATTTGGGCAGCCTCCTCCTTACAGGGTTAAGTATGGCTGTGGTAGTGAATTTACTTACAACAGCGGAAAATAAAACCATGCCTAGTGCTGTGAGAAAACTAGATCTGAGCTCCACATCTTCAGAAAGTGAAAAAGCATTGCCTGGCTGACTTCATCTCCTTTCTTACTACTCAAATCCTGATTTCTTATGGAGCAGCAGTTTTCAACAAGTGACAAACCTTCTTCAGTATTTGTTTCCTGTTCAGACTGCAGTTAGTAACTAAAAATTGTTTGAAACCATAGGATCTGTGGCTCTATAACTTGCTTCTGTCACTGTCCTTCAAGAGCCTTGGGGAGAACAGGATTGCTCTCAACTTTCCCATTACACTTGCAGTAACACTTAAAGATAAAAATTACAGCAAAATCTCACATTCCAGAGCTTCAGTTAATTACACAGGGGGCTATGACCCTCCTCCTAGTCAAACGCAGCTTGAAGAGCTTTTTTTATCTTCATCTCAGGGCCCCAGTGGGACTCGGGTAATGGTCTGGAGAGTACTAGGACTCAGACCCTGAGTATTGAAAATGCTCACTTATCCCTGGGTGGCACATTTTGCCCATACGCTGGGGTCATATTTAGTCATACTTCTTGCTTGGATTTGGGACCAAGGTGAAAGTGTAAGATCCTCCCATTGGAGGAGACAGTTCACATCCTGGGAAACTTCTTCCTTTCTTTGCAGCATATGCATACATTGATAACTGAGATACTCCAGTCATTTCTTACCTACTTATTTGTGCCATAAAGTGATGTGCCCTGACATCTCTTGTTCCATGTCTAGTGCACAATGATTTGTTGCCTGGGGATTTTCAAGAATTGAATTAAATTTCATGACCTTTAGTAACCAGACATAAGACAAGGAATTCCAATGGTCTCCTTTGCTTTGAAATAACTCTGAGCATATGCAGAGGTTCAGCTCTGCCTGTAGAAGCAGTTCTGTCAACGTGCAGTAGCATATTTCACCCAGCATTGCTGCTGGTGCCTGCAGACAGATGTCTACATCTCTACATGTGAGGGCTACAAACCATTTCTCAACCAGAAGCCAGATATATAGGTCAGAAAAAAAAAAACTGACTGCAAACAAATGTGGTATTACTGATGTACAGTCCCCTAAAATGTTGCACTTCAGTGTCTGTAATAGGCCCCTGCTCTTGTTTTGGACTGGACCTTATATCCTTAAAGATTTCAGTAGTGTCTTAGCCTCTTCCATCAGTTTTATAATCACGGACAGGAAGAGGATAACATTTCTTTTATCCAGCTGTCAAGCCTGTTTTCCACTTTGAAATGAACTGTTCTAACCAGAAAACATTATTTCTGCACCTGCAAAAGAACCTACAGCTCCAAAAGGCTGTTTTATCATTTCAGTGCTCACTCCAGGTAATTGTTTAATAATTTTCCATTGTTGGATGTTCCTACTTTCTTCAAAACTATAGCAACAGAAATATTTCAGTATTATAATTTAAATTTTCAAAGTTTAATTAGAATATTGTACAATTAGGCTTTGATGTAAAATTTCATAATTGCAACTTTAAATAAATTCTTTACAGACATATTTTTAAAAAATATTTAAATTGAGACAGATTTTTGCTAGGAGAGCCTGAGTAACTCAAAATCGTCGAATCGTATATTGATAGTGATGCTTAAAACAAATATGTGAAGCACATCT